>NW_025961300.1:0-33933 GCF_023159225.1 Perognathus longimembris pacificus | reverse complement strand
AAACTCCCCAAAAGAATCTGGATTGTGGTGAGGGAACAGAGAAAAAATCTCATATATTATCTGCACTTACGAAGGGGGTAGGCAGCTGTATATCAGGGAGTAAACCTTCTGAGAATAAAAACAGCTGGAGCTTGGTAAGGTAATTACTCAGGGGAAAGGATAATGTACTGGGAACTCCTCAGAAGAATCTGATTTGTGGTGAGGGGAGAGAGATAAAAGCTCATTTAGGAAAGACATGAACATGCTGCATACGTAGCTGTTCATCAGTAAATATCTCCACAGAGATTAAGAAAAGCATTAGCTTAATAAATTAAGTACTTCTTGGTATGGATACTGTACTGGTAACTCCCCAAAAGAATCTGGATTGTGGTGAGGGAACAGAGAAAAAAGCTCATATATTACCTGCACTTACGAAGGGGGTAGGCAGCTGTATATCAGGGAGTAAACCTTCTGAGAATAAAAACAGGTGGAGCTTGGTAAGGTAATTACTCAGGGGAAAGGATAATGTACTGGGAACTCCTCAGAAGAATCTGATTTGTGGTGAGGGGGGAGAGATAAAAGCTCATTTAGGAACGACATGAACATGCTGCGTAGGTAGCTGTTTATCAGTAAATATCTGCACTGAAATTAAGAAAAGTAGTAGCTTAATAAATTAAGTACTTCCTGGTATGGATACTGTACTGGTAACTCCCCAAAAGAATCTGGATTGTGGTGAGGGAACAGAGAAAAAAGCTCTTTTTGGACCTCCACATACGAAGGGGGTAGGCAGCTGTATATCAGGGAGTAAACCTTCTGAGAATAAAAACAGCTGGAGCTTGTTAAGGTAATTACACAGGGGAAAGGATAATGTACCGGGAACTCCTCAGAAGAATCTGATTTGTGGTGAGGGGAGAGAGATAAAAGCTCATTTATGAACGACATGAACATGCTGCGTAGGTAGCTGTTAATCAGTAAATATCTCCACTGAGATTAAGAAAAGCAGTAGCTTAATAAATTATGTACTTCCTGGTATGGTTACTGTACTGGAAACTCCCCAAAATAATCTGGATTGTGGTGAGGGAACAGAGAAAAAAAGCTCATTTAGGACCTGCACTTACGAAGGGGGTAGACAGCTGTATATCAGGGAGTAAACCTTCTGAGAATAAAAACAGCTGGAGCTTGTTAAGGTAATTACACAGGGGAAAGTATAATGTACTGGGAACTCCTCAGAAGAATCTGATTTGTGGTGAGGGGAGAGAGATAAAAGCTCATTTAGGAACGACATGAACATGCTGCGGAGGTAGCTGTTTATCAGTAAATATCTCCACTGAGATTAAGAAAAGCAGTAGCTTAATAAATTAAGTACATCCTGGTATGGTTACTGTACTGTTAACTCCCCAAAAGAATCTGGATTTTGGTGAGGGAACAGAGAAAAAAGCTCATTTAGGACCTGCACTTACGAATGGGGTAGGCAGCTGTATATCAGGGAGTAAACCTTCTGAGAATAAAAACAGCTGGAGCTTGTTAAGGTAATTACACAGGGGAAAGGATAATGTACTGGGAACTCCTCAAAAAAATCTGATTTTTGGTGAGCGGAGAGAGATAAAAGCTCATTTAGGAACGACATGAACATGCTGCGTAGGTAGGTGTTTATCAGTAAATATCTCCACTGAGATTAAGAACAGCAGTAGCTTAATAAATTAAGTACTTCCTGGTATGGTTACTGTACTGGTAACTCCCCAAAAAATCTGTATTGTGGTGAGGGAACAGAGAAAAAAGCTCATTTAGGACCTGCACCTACGAAGGGGGTAGGCAGCTTTATATCAGGGAGTAAACCTTCTGAGAATAAAACCAGCTGGAGCTTGTTAAGGTAATTACACGGGGGAAAGGGTAAGGTACTGGGAACTCCTCAGAAGAATCTGATTTGTGGTGAGGGGAGAGAGATAAAAGCTCATTTAGGAACGACATGGACATGCTGCGTAGGTAGCTGTTTATCAATAAATATCTAAACTGAGATTAAGAAAAGCAGTAGCTTAATAAATTAAGTACTTCCTGGTATGGTTACTGTACTGGTAACTCCCCAAAAGAATCTGTATTGTGGTGAGGGAACAGAGAAAAAAGCTCATTTAGGACCTGCACTTACGAACGGGGTAGGCAGCTGTATATCAGGGAGTAAACATTCTGAGAATAAAAACAGCAGGAGCTTGTTAAGGTAATTACACAGGGTAAAGGATAATGTACTGGGAACTCCTCAGAAGAATCTGATTTGTGGTGAGGGGAGAGAGATAAAAAACTCAATTAGAAACGACATGAAAATGCAGCATAGGAAGCTGTTTATCAGTAAATATCTCCACTGAGATTAAGTAAAGCAGTAGATTAATAAATTAAGTACCTCCTGGTATGGTTACTGTACTGGTAACTCCCCAAAAGAATCTGGATTGTGGTGAGGGAACAGAGAAAAAAGCTCGTTTATTACGTGCACTTACGAAGGTGGTAGGCAGCTGTATATCAGGGAGTAAACCTTCTGAGAATAAAAGCAGCTGGAGCTTCTTAAGATAATTACACAGGGGAAAGGATAATGTACTGGGAACTCCTCAGAAGAATCTGATTTGTGGTGAGGGGAGAGAGATAAATCTAATTTAGGAACGACATGAACATGCTGCATACGTAGCTGTTTATCAGTAAATATCTCCACTGAGATTAAGAAAAGCAGGAGCTTCATAAATTAAGTACTTCCTGGTATGGATACTGTACTGGTAACTCCCCAAAAGAATCTGGATTGTGGTGAGGGAACAGAAAAAAACGCTCATATATTACCTGCACTTACGAAGGGGATAGGCAGCTGTATATCAGGGAGTAAACCTTCTGAGAATAAAAACAGCTGGAGCTTGGTAAGGTAGTTACTCAGGGGAAAGGATAATGTACTGGGAACTCCTCAGAAGAATCTGATTTGTGGTGAGGGGAGAGAGATAAAAGCTCATTTAGGAACGACATGAACATGCTGCGTAGGTAGCTGTTTATCAGTAAATATCTCCACTGAGATTAAGAAAAGCAGTAGCTTAATAAATTAAGTACTTCCTGGTATGGATACTTTACTGGTAACTCCACAAAAGAATCTGGATTGTGGTGAGGGAACAGAGAAAAAAGCTCATTTATGACCTGCCCTTACGAAGGGGGTAGGCAGCTGTATATCAGGGATTAAACCTTCTGAGAATAAAAACAGCTGGAGCTTGTTAAGGTAATTACACAGGGGACAGGATAAAGTACTGGGAACTCCGCAGAAGAATCTGATTTGTGGTGAGGGGAGAGAGATAAAAGCTCATTTATGAACGACATGGACATGCTGCGTAGGTAGCTGTTTATGAGTAAATATCTCCACTGAGATTAAGAAAAGCAGTAGCTTAATAAATTAAGTACTTCCTGGTATGGTTACTGTACTGGTAACTCCCCAAAAGAACCTGGATTGTGGTGAGGGACCAGAGAAAAAAGCTCATTTAGGACCTGCACTTACGTAGGGGTTAGGCAGCTGTATATCAGGGAGTAAACCTTCTGAGAATAAAAATAGCTGGAGCTTCTTAAGGTAATTACACAGGGGACAGGATAAAGTACTGGGAACTCAGCATATGAATCTGAATTGTGGTGAGGGGAGAGAGATAAAAGCTCATTTAGGAACGACATGGACATGCTGTGTAGGTAGCTGTTTATGAGTAAATATCTCCACTGAGATTAAGAAAAGCAGGAGCTTAATAAATTAAGTACTTCCTGGTATGGTTACTGTACTGGTAACTCCCCAAAAGAACCTGGATTGTGGTGAGGGACCAGAGAAAAAAGCTCATTTAGGACCTGCACTTACGAAGGGGGTAGGCAGCTGTATATCAGGGAGTAAACCTTCTGAGAATAAAAACAGCTGGAGATTGTTAAGGTAATTACACAGGGGAAAGGATAATGTACTGGGAACTCCTCAGAAGAATCTGATTTTTTGGTGAGGGGAGAGAGATAAAAGCTCATTTAGGAACGACATGAACATGCTGCGTAGGGAGCTGTTTATCAGTAAATATCTCCACTGAGATTAAGGAAACCAGTAGCTTAATAAATTCAGTACTTCCTGGTATGGTTACTGTACTGGTAACTCCCCAAAAGAATCTGGATTGTGGTGAGGGAACAGAGAAAAAAGCTCATTTAGGACCTGCACTTACGAAGGGGTTAATCAGCTGTATATCAGGGAGTAAACCTTCTGAGAATAAAACAGCTGGAGCTTGTTAAGGTAATTACACAGGGGAAAGGATGATATACTGGGATCTCCTCAGAAGAATCTTATTTGTGGTGAGGGGAGAGAGATAATAGCTCATTTAGGAAAGACATGAACATGCTGCGTAGGTAGCTGTTTATCAGTAAGTATCTCCACTGAGATTAAGAAAACCAGTAGCTTAATAAATTAAGTACTTCCTGGTATGATTACTGTACTGGTAACTCCCCAAAAGAATCTGGATTGTGGTGAGGGAACAGAGAAAAAAGCTCATTTAGGACCTCCACATACGAAGGGGGTAGGCAGCTGTATATCAGGGAGTAAACCTTCTGAGAATAAAAACAGCTGGAGCTTGTTAAGGTAATTACACAGGGGAAAGGATAATGTATTGGGAACTCCTCAGAAGAATCTGATTTGTGGTGAGGGGAGAGAGATAAAAGCTCATTTAGGAACGACATGAACATGCTGCGTAGGTAGCTGTTTATCAGTAAATATCTCCACTGAGATTAAGAAAAGCAGTAGCTTAATAAATTAAGTACTTGCTGGTATGGTTACTGTACTGGTAACTCCCCAAAAGAATCTGGATTGTGGTGAGGGAACAGAGAAAAAAGCTCATTAAGGACCTGCAATTATGAAGGGGGTAGGAAGATGTATATCAGGGAGTAAAATTCTGAGAATAAAAACAGCTAGAGCTTGTTAAGGTAATTACACAGGGGAAAGGATAATGTACTGGTAACTCCTCAGAAGAATCTGATTTGTGGTGAGGGGAGAGAGATAAAAACTCATTTAGAAACGACATGAAAATGATGCATAGGAAGCTGTTTCTCAGTAAATATCTCCACTGAGATTAAGAAAAGCAGTAGCTTAATAAATTAAGTACTTCCTGGTATGGTTACAGTACTGGTAACTCCCCAAAAGAATCTGGATTGTGGTGAGGGAACAGAGAAAAAAGCTCGTTTAAGACCTGCACTTACGAAGGGTGTAGGCAGCTGTATATCAGGGAGTAAACCGAATGTGAATAAAAACAGCTGGAGCTTCTTAAGGTAATTACACAGGGGAAAGGATATTGTACTGGGAAATCCTCAGAAGAATCTGATTTGTGGTGAGGGGAGAGAGATAAAAGCTCATTTAGGAAAGACATGAACATGCTGCATACGTAGCTGTTCATCAGTAAATATCTCCACAGGGATTAAGAAAAGCAGGAGCTTAATAAATTAAGTACTTCTTGGTATGGGTACTGTACTGGTAACTCCCCAAAATAATCTGGATTGTGGTGAGGGAACAGAGAAAAAAGCTCATATATTATCTGCACTTACGAAGGGGGTAGGCAGCTGTATATCAGGGAGTAAACCTTCTGAGAACAAAAACAGCTGGAGCTTGGTAAGGTAATTACTCAGGGGAAAGGATAATGTACTGGGAACTCCTCAGAAGAATCTGATTTGTGGTGAGGGGAGAGAGATAAAAGCTCATTTAGGAAAGACATGAACATGCTGCATACGTAGCTGTTCATCAGTAAATATCTCCACAGAGATTAAGAAAAGCATTAGCTTAATAAATTAAGTACTTCTTGGTATGGATACTGTACTGGTAACTCCCCAAAAGAATCTGGATTGTGGTGAGGGAACAGAGAAAAAAGCTCATATATTACCTGCACTTACGAAGGGGGTAGGCAGCTGTATATCAGGGAGTAAACCTTCTGAGAATAAAAACAGGTGGAGCTTGGTAAGGTAATTACTCAGGGGAAAGGATAATGTACTGGGAACTCCTCAGAAGAATCTGATTTGTGGTGAGGGGGGAGAGATAAAAGCTCATTTAGGAACGACATGAACATGCTGCGTAGGTAGCTGTTTATCAGTAAATATCTGCACTGAGATTAAGAAAAGTAGTAGCTTAATAAATTAAGTACTTCCTGGTATGGATACTGTACTGGTAACTCCCCAAAAGAATCTGGATTGTGGTGAGGGAACAGAGAAAAAAGCTCATTTAGGACCTGCACTTACGAAGGGGGTAGGCAGCAGTATATCAGGGAGTAAACCTTTTGAGAATAAAAACAGCTGGAGCTTGTTAAGGTAATTACACAGGGGAAAGGATAATGTACTGGGAACTCCTCAGAAGAATCTGATTTGTGGTGAGGGGAGAGAGATAAAAGCTCATTTAGGAACGACATGAACATGCTGCGTAGGTAGCTGTTTATCAGTAAATATCTTCACTGAGATTAAGAAAAGCAGTAGCTTAATAAATTCAGTACTTCCTGGTATGGTTACTGTACTGGTAACTCCCCAAAAGAATCTGGATTGTGGTGAGGGAACAGAGAAAAAAGCTCATTTAGGACCTGCACTTACGAAGGGGGTAATCAGCTGTATATCAGGGAGTAAACCTTCTGAGAATAAAAACAGCTGGAGCTTGTTAAGGTAATTACACAGGGGAAAGGATGATATACTGGGATCTCCTCAGAAGAATCTTATTTGTGGTGAGGGGAGAGAGATAGTAGCTCATTTAGGAAAGACATGAACATGCTGCGTAGGTAGCTGTTTATCAGTAAATATCTCCACTGAGATTAAGAAAACCAGTAGCTTAATAAATTAAGTCCTTCCTGGTATGATTACTGTACTGATAACTCCCCAAAAGAATCTGGATTGTGGTGAGGGAACAGAGAAAAAAGCTCTTTTTGGACCTCCACATACGAAGGGGGTAGGCAGCTGTATATCAGGGAGTAAACCTTCTGAGAATAAAAACAGCTGGAGCTTGTTAAGGTAATTACACAGGGGAAAGGATAATGTACCGGGAACTCCTCAGAAGAATCTGATTTGTGGTGAGGGGAGAGAGATAAAAGCTCATTTATGAACGACATGAACATGCTGCGTAGGTAGCTGTTAATCAGTAAATATCTCCACTGAGATTAAGAAAAGCAGTAGCTTAATAAATTATGTACTTCCTGGTATGGTTACTGTACTGGTAACTCCCCAAAAGAATCTGGATTGTGGTGAGGGAACAGAGAAAAAAGCTCATTTAGGACCTGCACTTACGAAGGGGGTAGACAGCTGTATATCAGGGAGTAAACCTTCTGAGAATAAAAACAGCTGGAGCTTGTTAAGGTAATTACACAGGGGAAAGTATAATGTACTGGGAACTCCTCAGAAGAATCTGATTTGTGGTGAGGGGAGAGAGATAAAAGCTCATTTAGGAACGACATGAACATGCTGCGGAGGTAGCTGTTTATCAGTAAATATCTCCACTGAGATTAAGAAAAGCAGTAGCTTAATAAATTAAGTACATCCTGGTATGGTTACTGTACTGTTAACTCCCCAAAAGAATCTGGATTGTGGTGAGGGAACAGAGAAAAAAGCTCATTTAGGACCTGCACTTACGAATGGGGTAGGCAGCTGTATATCAGGGAGTAAACCTTCTGAGAATAAAAACAGCTGGAGCTTGTTAAGGTAATTACACAGGGGAAAGGATAATGTACTGGGAACTCTCAAAAAAATCTGATTTTTGGTGAGCGGAGAGAGATAAAAGCTCATTTAGGAACGACATGAACATGCTGCATACGTAGCTGTTTATCAGTAAATATCTCCACTGAGATTAAGAACAGCAGTAGCTTAATAAATTAAGTACTTCCTGGTATGGTTACTGTACTGGTAACTCCCCAAAAAATCTGTATTGTGGTGAGGGAACAGAGAAAAAAGCTCATTTAGGACCTGCACCTACGAAGGGGGTAGGCAGCTGTATATCAGGGAGTAAACCTTCTGAGAATAAAAACAGCTGGAGCTTGTTAAGGTAATTACACGGGGAAAGGGTAAGGTACTGGGAACTCCTCAGAAGAATCTGATTTGTGGTGAGGGGAGAGAGATAAAAGCTCATATAGGAACGACATGGACATGCTGCGTAGGTAGCTGTTTATCAATAAATATCTAAACTGAGATTAAGAAAAGCAGTAGCTTAATAAATTAAGTACTTCCTGGTATGGTTACTGTACTGGTAACTCCCCAAAAGAATCTGTATTGTGGTGAGGAAACAGAGAAAAAAGCTCATTTAGGACCTGCACTTACGAAGGGGGTAGGCAGCTGTATATCAGGGAGTAAACATTCTGAGAATAAAAACAGCAGGAGCTTGTTAAGGTAATTACACAGGGGAAAGGATAATGTACTGGGAACTCCTCAGAAGAATCTGATTTGTGGTGAGGGGAGAGAGATAAAAACTCAATTAGAAACGACATGAAAATGCAGCATAGGAAGCTGTTTATCAGTAAATATCTCCACTGAGATTAAGTAAAGCAGTAGATTAATAAATTAAGTACCTCCTGGTATGGTTACTGTACTGGTAACTCCCCAAAAGAATCTGGATTGTGGTGAGGGAACAGAGAAAAAAGCTCGTTTATTACGTGCACTTACGAAGGTGGTAGGCAGCTGTGTATCAGGGAGTAAACCTTCTGAGAATAAAAGCAGCTGTAGCTTCTTAAGATAATTACACAGGGGAAAGGATAATGTACTGGGAACTCCTCAGAAGAATCTGATTTGTGGTGAGGGGAGAGAGATAAATCTAATTTAGGAACGACATGAACATGCTGCATACGTAGCTGTTTATCAGTAAATATCTCCACTGAGATTAAGAAAAGCAGGAGCTTCATAAATTAAGTACTTCCTGGTATGGGTACTGTACTGGTAACTCCCCAAAAGAATCTGGATTGTGGTGAGGGAACAGAGAAAAAAGCTCATTTAGGACCTGCACTTACGAAGGGGTAGGCAGCAGTATGTCAGGGAGTACACCTTCTGGGAATAAAAACAGCTGGAGCTTGGTAAGGTAGTTACTCAGGGGAAAGGATAATGTACTGGGAACTCCTCAGAAGAATCTGATTTGTGGTGAGGGGAGAGAGATAAAAGCTCATTTAGGAACGACATGAACATGCTGTGTAGGTAGCTGTTTATCAGTAAATATCTCCACTGAGATTAAGGAAAGCAGTAGCTTAATAAATTAAGTACTTCCTGGTATGGATACTGTACTGGTAACTCCACAAAAGAATCTGGATTGTGGTGAGGGAACAGAGAAAAAAGCTCATTTAGGACCTGCACTTACGAAGGGGGTAGGCAGCTGTATATCAGGTAGTAAAACTTCTGAGAATAAAAACAGCGGTAGCTTGTTAAGGTAATTACATAGGGGAAAGGATAATGTACTGGGAACTCCTCAGAAGAATCTGATTTGTGGTGAGGGGAGAGAGATAAAAGCTCATTTAGGAACGACATGAACATGCTGCGTAGGTAGCTGTTTATCAGTAAATATCTCCACTGAGATAAAGAAAAGCAGTAGCTTAATAAATTAAGTATTTCCTGGTATGGTTACTGTACTGGTAACTCCCCAAAAGAATCTGGATTGTGGTGAGGGAACAGAGAAAAAAGCTCATTTAGGACCTGCACTTACGAAGGGGGTAGGCATCTGTATATCAGGGAGTAAACCTTCTGAGAATAAAAACAGCTGGAGCTTGTTAAGGTAATTACACAGGGGAAAGGATAATGTACTGGGAACTCCTCAGAAGAATCTGATTGTGGTGATTGCAGAGAGATAAAAGCTCATTTAAGAACGACATGAACATGCTGCGTAGATAGCTGTTTATCAGTAAATATCTCCACTGAGATTAAGAAAAGCAGTAGCTTAATAAATTAAGTACTTCCTGGTATGGATACTTTACTGGTAACTCCCCAAATGAATCTGGATTGTCGTGTGGGAAGAGAGAAAAAAGCTCATTTGGGACCTGCACTTATGAAGGTGGTAGGCAGCTGTATATCAGGGAGTAAACCTTCTGAGAATAAAAAAGGCTGGAGCTTGTTAAGGTAATTACACAGGGGAAAGGATAATGTACTGGGAACTCCTCAGAAGAATCTAATTTGTGGTGAGGGCAGAGAGATAAAAGCTCATTTAGGAACGACATGAACATGCTGCATAGGTAGCTGTTTATTAGTAAATATCTCCACTGAGATTAAGAAAAGCAGTAGCTTAATAAATTAAGTAGTTCCTTCTATGGTTACTGTACTGGTAACTCCCCAAAAGAATCTGGATTGTGGTGAGGGAACAGAGAAAAAAGCTCATTTAGGACCTGTACTTACGAAGGGGGTAGGCAGCTGTATATCAGGGAGTAAACCTTCTGAGAATAAAAACAGCTGGTGCTTGTTAAGGTAATTACACAGGGGAAAGGATAATGTACTGGGAACTCCTCAGAAGAATCTGATTTGTGGTGAGGGCAGAGAGATAAAAGCTCATTTAGGAACTACATGAACATGCTGCGTAGGTAGCTGTTTATCAGTAAATATCTCCACTGAGATTAAGAAAAGCAGTAGCTTAATAAATTAAGTACTTCCTGGTATGGTTACTGTACTGGTAACTCCCCAAAAGAATCTGGATTGTGGTGAGGGAACAGAGAAAAAAGCTCATTTAGGACCTGCACTTACGAAGGGGGTAGGCAGCTGTATATCAGGGAGTAAACCTTCTGAGAATAAAACAGCTGGAGCTTGTTAAGGTAATTACACAGGGGAAAGGATAATGTACTGGGAACTCCTCAGAAGAATCTGATTTGTGGTGAGTGCAGGGAGATAAAAGCTCATTTAAGAACGACATGAACATGCTGCGTAGGTAGCTGTTTATCAGTAAATATCTCCACTGAGATTAAGAAAAGCAGTAGCTTAATAAATTAAGTACTTCCTGGTATGGTTACTTTACTGGTAACTCCCCAAATGAATCTGGATTGTCGTGTGGGAAGAGAGAAAAAAGCTCATTTGGGACCTGCACTTATGAAGGTGGTAGGCAGCTGTATATCAGGGAGTAAACCTTCTGAGAATAAAAAAGGCTGGAGCTTGTTAAGGTAATTACACAGGGGAAAGGATAATGTACTGGGAACTCCTCAGAAGAATCTAATTTGTGGTGAGGGCAGAGAGATAAAAGCTCATTTAGGAACGACATGAACATGCTGCATAGGTAGCTGTTTATCAGTAAATATCTCCACTGCGGTTAAGAAAAGCAGTAGCTTAATAAATTAAGTACTTCCTGGTACGGTTACTGTACTGGTAACTCCCCAGAAGAATCTGGATGGTGGTGAGGGAACAGAGAAAAAAGCTCATTTAGGACCTGCACTTATGTAGGGGGTAGGCAGCTGTAAATCAGGGAGTAAACCTTCTGAGAATAAAAACAGCTGGAGCTTGTTAAGGAAATTACACAGGGGAAAGGATAATGTACTGGGAACTCCTCAGAAGAATCTGATTTGTGGTGAGGGCAGAGAGATAAAAGCTCATTTAGGAACGACATGAACATGCTGCGTAGGTAGCTGTTTATCAGTAAATATCTCCACTGAGATTAAGAAAAGCAGTAGCTTAATAAATTAAGTACTTCCTGGTATGGTTACTGTACTGGTAACTCCCCAAAAGAATCTGGATTGTGGTGAGGGAACAGAGAAAAAAGCTCATTTAGGACCTGCACTTACGAAGTATGTAGGCAGCTGTATATCAGGGAGTAAACCTTCTGAGAATAAAAACAGCTGGAGCTTGTTAAGGTAATTACACAGGGGAAAGGATAATGTACTGGGAACTCCTCAGAAGAATCTGATTTGTGGTGAGGGCAGAGAGATGAAAGCTCATTTAGGAACGACATGAACATGCTGCGTAGGTAGCTGTTTATCAGTAAATATCTCCACTGAGATTAAGAAAAGCAGTAGCTTAATAAATTAAGTAGTTCCTTCTATGGTTACTGTACTGGTAAATCCCCAAAAGAATCTGGATTGTGGTGAGGGAACAGAGAAAAAAGCTCATTTAGGACCTGTACTTACGAAGGGGGTAGGCAGCTGTATATCAGGGAGTAAACCTTCTGAGAATAAAAACAGCTGGAGCTTGTTAAGGTAATTACACAGGGGAAAGGATAATGTACTGGGAACTCCTCAGAAGAATCTGATTTGTGGTGAGGGCAGAGAGATAAAAGCTCATTTAGGAACGACATGAACATGCTGCGTAGGTAGCTGTTTATCAGTAAATATCTCCACTGAGATTAAGAAAAGTAGTAGCTTTATAAACTAAGTACTTCCTGATATGGTTACTGTACTGGTAACTCCCCCAAAAAATCTGGATTGTGGTGAGGGAACAGGGAAAAAAGCTCATTTAGGACCTGCACTTACGAAGGTGGTGGGCAGCTGTATATCAGGGAGTAAACCTTCTGAGAATAAAAACAGCTGGAGCTTGTTAAGGGAATTACACAGGGGAAAGGATAATGTACTGGGAACTCCTCAGAAGAATCTGATTTGTGGTGAGGGCAGAGAGATAAAAGCTCATTTAGGAACGACATGAACATGCTGCGTAGGTAGCTGTTTATCAGTAAATATCTCCACTGAGATTAAGAAAAGCAGTAGCTTAATAAATTAAGTACTTCCTGGTATGGTTACTGTACTGGTAACTCCCCAAAAGAATCTGGATTGTGGTGAGGGAACAGAGAAAAAAGCTCATTTAGGACCTGCACTTACGAAGGGGGTAGGCAGCTGTATATCAGGGAGTAAACCTTCTGAGAATAAAAACAGCTGGAGCTTGTTAAGGTAATTACACAGGGGAAAGGATAATGTACTGGGAACTCCTCAGAAGAATCTGATTTGTGGTGAGGGCAGAGAGATAAAAGCTCATTTAGGAACGACATGAACATGCTGCGTAGGTAGCTGTTTATCAGTAAATATCTCCACTGAGATTAAGAAAAGCAGTAGCTTAATAAATTAAGTACTTCCTGGTATGGTTACTGTACTGGTAACTCCCCAAAAGAATCTGGATTGTGGTGAGGGAACAGAGAAAAAAGCTCATTTATGACCTGCACTTACGAAGGGGGTAGGCAGCTGTATATCAGGGAGTAAACCTTCTGAGAATAAAAACAGCTGGAGCTTGTTAAGGTAATTACACAGGGGAAACTATAATGTACTGGGAACGCCTCAGAAGAATCTGATTGGTGGTGAGGGCAGAGAGATAAAACCTCATTTAGGAAAGACATGAACATGCTGCGTAGGTAGATGTTTATCAGTAAATATCTCCACTGAGATTAAGAAAAGCAGTAGCTTAATAAATTAAGTACTTCCTGGTATGGTTACTGTACTGGTAACTCCCCAAAAGAATCTGGATTGTGGTGAGGGAACAGAGAAAAAAGCTCATTTAGGACCTGCACTTACGAAGGGCTAGGCAGCTGTATATGAGGGAGTAAAACTTCTGAGAATAAAAACAGCTGGAGCTTGTTAAGGTAATTACACAGGGGAAAGGATAATGTACTGGGAACTCCTCAGAAGAATCTGATTTGTGGTGAGGGCAGAGAGATAAAAGCTCATTTGGGAACGACATGAACATGCTGCGTAGGTAGCTGTTTATCAGTAAATATCTCCACTGAGATTAAGAAAAGCAGTAGCTTAATAAATTAAGTACTTCCTGGTATGGTTACTGTACTGGTAACTCCCAAAAGAATCTGGATTGTGGGAGGGAACAGAGAAAAAAGCTCATTTAGGACCTGCACTTACGAAGGGGGTAGGCAGCTGTATATCAGGGAGTAAACCTTCTGAGAATAAAAACAGCTGGAGCTTGTTAAGGTAATTACACAGGGGAAAGGATAATGTACTGGGAACTCCTCAGAAGAATCTGATTTCTGGTGAGGGCAGAGAGATAAAAGCTCATTTAGGAACGACATGAACATGCTGCGTAGGTAGCTGTTTATCAGTAAATATCTAAACTGAGATTAAGAAAAGCAGTAGCTTAATAAATTAAGTACTTCCTGGTATGGTTACTGTACTGGTAACTCCCCAAAAGAATCTGGATTGTGGTGAGGGAACAGAGAAAAAAGCTCATTTAGGACCTGCACTTTCGAAGGGGGTAGGCAGCTGTATATCAGGGAGTAAACCTTCTGAGAATAAAAACAGCTGGAGCTTGTTAAGGTAATTACACAGGGGAAAGGATAATGTACTGGGAACTCCTCAGAAGAATCTGATTTTTGGTGAGGGCAGAGAGATTAAAGCTCATTTAGGAACGACAAGAACATGCTGCGTAGGTAGCTGTTTATCAGTAAATATCTCCACTGAGATTAAGAAAAGCAGTAGCTTAATAAATTAAGTACTTCCTGGTATGGTTACTGTACTGGTAACTCCCCAAAAGAATCTGGATTGTGGTGAGGGAACAGAGAAAAAAGCTCATTTAGGACCTGCACTTACGAAGGGGGTAGGCAGCTGTATATCAGGGAGTAAACCTTCTGAGAATAAAAACAGCTGGAGCTTGTTAAGGTAATTACACAGGGGAAAGGATAATGTACTGGGAACTCCTCAGAAGAATCTGATTTCTGGTGAGGGCAGAGAGATAAAAGCTCATTTAGGAACGACATGAACATGCTGCGTAGGTAGCTGTTTATCAGTAAATATCTAAACTGAGATTAAGAAAAGCAGTAGCTTAATAAATTAAGTACTTCCTGGTATGGTTACTGTACTGGTAACTCCCCAAAAGAATCTGGATTGTGGTGAGGGAACAGAGAAAAAAAGCTCATTTAGGACCTGCACTTACGAAGGGGGTAGGCAGCTGTATATCAGGGAGTAAACCTTCTGAGAATAAAAACAGCTGGAGCTTGTTAAGGTAATTACACAGGGGAAACTATAATGTACTGGGAACGCCTCAGAAGAATCTGATTGGTGGTGAGGGCAGAGAGATAAAAGCTCATTTAGGAAAGACATGAACATGCTGCGTAGGTAGATGTTTATCAGTAAATATCTCCACTGAGATTAAGAAAAGCAGTAGCTTAATAAATTAAGTACTTCCTGGTATGGTTACTGTACTGGTAACCTCCCCAAAAGAATCTGGATTGTGGTGAGGGAACAGAGAAAAAAGCTCATTTAGGACCTGCACTTACGAAGGGGCTAGGCAGCTGTATATGAGGGAGTAAACCTTCTGAGAATAAAAACAGCTGGAGCTTGTTAAGGTAATTACACAGGGGAAAGGATAATGTACTGGAACTCCTCAGAAGAATCTGATTTGTGGTGAGGGCAGAGAGATAAAAGCTCATTTTGGAACGACATGAACATGCTGCGTAGGTAGCTGTTTATCAGTAAATATCTCCACTGAGATTAAGAAAAGCAGTAGCTTAATAAATTAAGTACTTCCTGGTATGGTTACTGTACTGGTAACTCCCCAAAAGAATCTGGATTGTGGGGAGGGAACAGAGAAAAAAGCTCATTTAGGACCTGCACTTACGAAGGGGGTAGGCAGCTGTATATCAGGGAGTAAACCTTCTGAGAATAAAAACAGCTGGAGCTTGTTAAGGTAATTACACAGGGGAAAGGATAATGTACTGGGAACTCCTCAGAAGAATCTGATTTCTGGTGAGGGCAGAGAGATAAAAGCTCATTTAGGAACGACATGAACATGCTGCGTAGGTAGCTGTTTATCAGTAAATATCTAAACTGAGATTAAGAAAAGCAGTAGCTTAATAAATTAAGTACTTCCTGGTATGGTTACTGTACTGGAAACTCCGCAAAAGAATCTGGATTGTGGTGAGGGAACAGAGAAAAAAGCTCATTTAGGACCTGCACTTTCGAAGGGGGTAGGCAGCTGTATATCAGGGGAGTAAACCTTCTGAGAATAAAAACAGCTGGAGCTTGTTAAGGTAATTACACAGGGGAAAGGATAATGTACTGGGAACTCCTCAGAAGAATCTGATTTTTAGTCCGGGCAGAGAGATAAAAGCTCATTTAGGAACGACAAGAACATGCTGCGTAGGTAGCTGTTTATCAGTAAATATCTCCACTGAGATTAAGAAAAGCAGTAGCTTAATAAATTAAGTACTTCCTGGTATGGTTACTGTACTGGTAACTCCCCAAAAGAATCTGGATTGTGGTGAGGGAACAGAGAAAAAAGCTCATTTAGGACCTGCACTTACGAAGGGGGTAGGCAGCTGTATATCAGGGAGTAAACCTTCTGAGAATAAAAACAGCTGGAGCTTGTTAAGGTAATTACACAGGGGAAAGAATAATATACTGGGAACTCCTCAGAAGAATCTGATTTGTGGTGAGGGCAGAGAGATAAAAGCTCATTTAGGAACGACATGAACATGCTGCGTGGGTAGCTGTTTATCAGTAAATATCTCCACTGAGAATAAGAAAAGCAGTAGCTTAATAAATTAAGTACTTCCTGGTATGGTTACTGTACTGATAACTCCCCAAAAGAATCCGGATTGTGGTTAGGGAACAGAGAAAAAAGCTCATTTAGGACCTGCACTTACGAAGGGGGTAGGCAGCTGTATATCAGGGAGTAAACCTTCTGAGAATAAAAACAGCTGGAGCTTGTTAAGGTAATTACACAGGGGAAAGGATAATGTACTGGGAACTCCTCAGAAGAATCTGATTTCTGGTGAGGGCAGAGAGATAAAAGCTCATTTAGGAACGACATGAACATGCTGCGTAGGTAGCTGTTTATCAGTAAATATCTAAACTGAGATTAAGAAAAGCAGTAGCTTAATAAATTAAGTACTTCCTGGTATGGTTACTGTACTGGTAACTCCCCAAAAGAATCTGGATTGTGGTGAGGGAACAGAGAAAAAAGCTCATTTAGGACCTGCACTTACGAAGGGGGTAGGCAGCTGTATATCAGGGAGTAAACCTTCTGAGAATAAAAACAGCTGGAGCTTGTTAAGGTAATTACACAGGAGAAACTATAATGTACTGGGAACGCCTCAGAAGAATCTGATTGGTGGTGAGGGCAGAGAGATAAAAGCTCATTTAGGAAAGACATGAACATGCTGCGTAGGTAGATGTTTATCAGTAAATATCTCCACTGAGATTAAGAAAAGCAGTAGCTTAATAAATTAAGTACTTCCTGGTATGGTTACTGTACTGGTAACTCCCCAAAAGAATCTGGATTGTGGTGAGGGAACAGAGAAAAAAGCTCATTTAGGACCTGCACTTACGAAGGGGCTAGGCAGCTGTATATGAGGGAGTAAACCTTCTGAGAATAAAAACAGCTGGAGCTTGTTAAGGTAATTACACAGGGGAAAGGATAATGTACTGGGAACTCCTCAGAAGATTCTGATTTGTGGTGAGGGCAGAGAGATAAAAGCTCATTTTGGAACGACATGAACATGCTGCGTAGGTAGCTGTTTATCAGTAAATATCTCCACTGAGATTAAGAAAAGCAGTAGCTTAATAAATTAAGTACTTCCTGGTATGGTTACTGTACTGGTAACTCCCCAAAAGAATCTGGATTGTGGGGAGGGAACAGAGAAAAAAGCTCATTTAGGACCTGCACTTACGAAGGGGGTAGGCAGCTGTATATCAGGGAGTAAACCTTCTGAGAATAAAAACAGCTGGAGCTTGTTAAGGTAATTACACAGGGGAAAGGATAATGTACTGGGAACTCCTCAGAAGAATCTGATTTCTGGTGAGGGCAGAGAGATAAAAGCTCATTTAGGAACGACATGAACATGCTGCGTAGGTAGCTGTTTATCAGTAAATATCTAAACTGAGATTAAGAAAAGCAGTAGCTTAATAAATTAAGTACTTCCTGGTATGGTTACTGTACTGGAAACTCCGCAAAAGAATCTGGATTGTGGTGAGGGAACAGAGAAAAAAGCTCATTTAGGACCTGCACTTTCGAAGGGGGTAGGCAGCTGTATATCAGGGAGTAAACCTTCTGAGAATAAAAACAGCTGGAGCTTGTTAAGGTAATTACACAGGGGAAAGGATAATGTACTGGGAACTCCTCAGAAGAATCTGATTTTTAGGTCCGGGCAGAGAGATAAAAGCTCATTTAGGAACGACAAGAACATGCTGCGTAGGTAGCTGTTTATCAGTAAATATCTCCACTGAGATTAAGAAAAGCAGTAGCTTAATAAATTAAGTACTTCCTGGTATGGTTACTGTACTGGTAACTCCCCCAAAAGAATCTGGATTGTGGTGAGGGAACAGAGAAAAAAGCTCATTTAGGACCTGCACTTACGAAGGGGGTAGGCAGCTGTATATCAGGGAGTAAACCTTCTGAGAATAAAAACAGCTGGAGCTTGTTAAGGTAATTACACAGGGGAAAGAATAATATACTGGGAACTCCTCAGAAGAATCTGATTTGTGGTGAGGGCAGAGAGATAAAAGCTCATTTAGGAACGACATGAACATGCTGCGTGGGTAGCTGTTTATCAGTAAATATCTCCACTGAGAATAAGAAAAGCAGTAGCTTAATAAATTAAGTACTTCCTGGTATGGTTACTGTACTGATAACTCCCCAAAAGAATCCGGATTGTGGTTAGGGAACAGAGAAAAAAGCTCATTTAGGACCTGCACTTACGAAGGGGGTAGGCAGCTGTATATCAGGGAGTAAACCTTCTGAGAATAAAAACAGCTGGAGCTTGTTAAGGTAATTACACAGGGGAAAGGATAATGTACTGGGAACTCCTCAGAAGAATCTGATTTCTGGTGAGGGCAGAGAGATAAAAGCTCATTAGGAACGACATGAACATGCTGCGTAGGTAGCTGTTTATCAGTAAATATCTAAACTGAGATTAAGAAAAGCAGTAGCTTAATAAATTAAGTACTTCCTGGTATGGTTACTGTACTGGTAACTCCCCAAAAGAATCTGGATTGTGGTGAGGGAACAGAGAAAAAAAGCTCATTTAGGACCTGCACTTACGAAGGGGGTAGGCAGCTGTATATCAGGGAGTAAAACCTTCTGAGAATAAAAACAGCTGGAGCTTGTTAAGGTAATTACACAGGAGAAACTATAATGTACTGGGAACGCCTCAGAAGAA
Source organism: Perognathus longimembris pacificus (assembly GCF_023159225.1). Classification (NCBI taxonomy): domain Eukaryota; kingdom Metazoa; phylum Chordata; class Mammalia; order Rodentia; family Heteromyidae; genus Perognathus; species Perognathus longimembris. Next base: position 14,942 of record NW_025961300.1, on the reverse strand, counting down.
TCTGATTGGTGGTGAGGGCAGAGAGATAAAAGCTCATTTAGGAAAGACATGAACATGCTGCGTAGGTAGATGTTTATCAGTAAATATCTCCACTGAGATTAAGAAAAGCAGTAGCTTAATAAATTAAGTACTTCCTGGTATGGTTACTGTACTGGTAACTCCCCAAAAGAATCTGGATTGTGGTGAGGGAACAGAGAAAAAAGCTCATTTAGGACCTGCACTTACGAAGGGGCTAGGCAGCTGTATATGAGGGAGTAAACCTTCTGAGAATAAAAACAGCTGGAGCTTGTTAAGGTAATTACACAGGGGAAAGGATAATGTACTGGGAACTCCTCAGAAGAATCTGATTTGTGGTGAGGGCAGAGAGATAAAAGCTCATTTTGGAACGACATGAACATGCTGCGTAGGTAGCTGTTTATCAGTAAATATCTCCACTGAGATTAAGAAAAGCAGTAGCTTAATAAATTAAGTACTTCCTGGTATGGTTACTGTACTGGTAACTCCCCAAAAGAATCTGGATTGTGGGGAGGGAACAGAGAAAAAAGCTCATTTAGGACCTGCACTTACGAAGGGGGTAGGCAGCTGTATATCAGGGAGTAAACCTTCTGAGAATAAAAACAGCTGGAGCTTGTTAAGGTAATTACACAGGGGAAAGGATAATGTACTGGGAACTCCTCAGAAGAATCTGATTTCTGGTGAGGGCAGAGAGATAAAAGCTCATTTAGGAACGACATGAACATGCTGCGTAGGTAGCTGTTTATCAGTAAATATCTAAACTGAGATTAAGAAAAGCAGTAGCTTAATAAATTAAGTACTTCCTGGTATGGTTACTGTACTGGAAACTCCGCAAAAGAATCTGGATTGTGGTGAGGGAACAGAGAAAAAAGCTCATTTAGGACCTGCACTTTCGAAGGGGGTAGGCAGCTGTATATCAGGGAGTAAACCTTCTGAGAATAAAAACAGCTGGAGCTTGTTAAGGTAATTACACAGGGGAAAGGATAATGTACTGGGAACTCCTCAGAAGAATCTGATTTTTAGTCCGGGCAGAGAGATAAAAGCTCATTTAGGAACGACAAGAACATGCTGCGTAGGTAGCTGTTTATCAGTAAATATCTCCACTGAGATTAAGAAAAGCAGTAGCTTAATAAATTAAGTACTTCCTGGTATGGTTACTGTACTGGTAACTCCCCAAAAGAATCTGGATTGTGGTAAGGGAACAGAGAAAAAAGCTCATTTAGGACCTGCACTTACGAAGGGGGTAGGCAGCTGTATATCAGGGAGTAAAACCTTCTGAGAATAAAAACAGCTGGAGCTTGTTAAGGTAATTACACAGGGGAAAGAATAATATACTGGGAACTCCTCAGAAGAATCTGATTTGTGGTGAGGGCAGAGAGATAAAAGCTCATTTAGGAACGACATGAACATGCTGCGTGGGTAGCTGTTTATCAGTAAATATCTCCACTGAGAATAAGAAAAGCAGTAGCTTAATAAATTAAGTACTTCCTGGTATGGTTACTGTACTGATAACTCCCCAAAAGAATCCGGATTGTGGTTAGGGAACAGAGAAAAAAGCTCATTTAGGACCTGCACTTACGAAGGGGGTAGGCAGCTGTATATCAGGGAGTAAACCTTCTGAGAATAAAAACAGCTGGAGCTTGTTAAGGTAATTACACAGGGGAAAGGATAATGTACTGGGAACTCCTCAGAAGAATCTGATTTGTGGTGAGGGCAGAGAGATAAAAGCTCATTTAGGAACGACATGAACATGCTGCGTGGGTAGCTGTTTATCAGTAAATATCTCCACTGAGAATAAGAAAAGCAGTAGCTTAATAAATTAAGTACTTCCTGGTATGGTTACTGTACTGATAACTCCCCAAAAGAATCCGGATTGTGGTTAGGGAACAGAGAAAAAAGCTCATTTAGGACCTGCACTTACGAAGGGGGTAGGCAGCTGTATATCAGGGGAGTAAACCTTCTGAGAATAAAAACAGCTGGAGCTTGTTAAGGTAATTACACAGGGGAAAGGATAATGTACTGGGAACTCCTCAGAAGAATCTGATTTGTGGTGAGGGCAGAGAGATAAAAGCTCATTTAGGAACGACATGAACATGCTGCGTAGGTAGCTTTTTATCAGTAAATATCTCCACTGAGATTAAGAAAAGCAGTAGCTTAATAAATTAAGTACTTCCTGGTATGGTTACTGTACTGGTAACTCCCCAAAAGAATCAGGATTGTGGTGAGGGAACAGAGAAAAAAGCTCATTTAGGACCTGCACTTACGAAGGGGGTAGGCAGCTGTATATCAGGGAGTAATCCTTCTGAGAATAAAAACAGTTCGAGCTTGTTAAGGTAATTACACAGGGGAAAGGATAATGTACTGGGAACTCCTCAGAAGAATCTGATTTGTGGTGAGGGCAGAGAGATAAAAGCTCATTTAGGAACAACATGAACATGCTGCGTAGGTAGCTGTTTATCAGTAAATACCTCCACTGAGATTAAGAAAAGCAGTAGCTTAATAAATTAAGTACTTCCTGGTATGGTTACTGTACTGGTAACTCCCCAAAAGAATCTGGATTGTGGAGAGGGAACAGAGAAAAAAGCTCATTTAGGACCTGCACTTACGAAGGGTGTAGGCAGCTGTATATCAGGGAGTAAAGCTTCTGAGAATAAAAACAGCTGGAGCTTGTTAAGGTAATTACACAGGGGAAAGGATAATGTACTGGGAAATCCTGAGAAGAATCTGATTTGTGGTGAGGGCATAGAGATAAAAGCTCATGTAGGAACGACATGAACATGCTGCGTGGGTAGCTGTTTATCAGTAAATATCTCCACTGAGATTAAGAAAAGCAGTAGCTTAATAAATTAAGTACTTCCTGGTATGTTTACTGTACTGGTAACTCCCCAAAAGAATCTGGATTGTGGTGAGGGAACAGAGAAAAAAGCTCATTTAGGACCTGCACTTACTAAGGGGGTAGGCAGCTGTATATCAGGGAGTAAACCTTCTGAGAATAAAAACAGCTGGAGCTTGTTAAGGTAATTACACAGGGGAAAGGATAATGTACTGGAACTACTCAGAAGGATCTGATTTGTGGTGAGGGCAGAGAGATAAAAGCTCATTTAGGAACGACATGAACATGCTGCGTAGGTAGCTGTTTATCAGTAAATATCTCCACTGAGATTAAGAAAAGCAGTAGCTTAATAAATTAAGTAATTCCTGGTATGGTTACTGTACTGGTAACTCCCCAAAAGAATCTGGATTGTGGTGAGGGAACAGAGAAAAAAGCTCATTTAGGACCTGAAATTACGAAGGGGGTAGGCAGCTGTATATCAGGGAGGAAACCTTCTGAGAAGAAAAACAGCTGGAGCTTGTTAAGGTAATTACACAGGGGAAAGGATAATGTACTGGGAATTCCTCAGAAGAATCTGATTTGTGGTGAGGGCAGAGAGATAAAAGCTCATTTAGGAACGACATGAACATGCTGCGTGGGTAGCTGTTTATCAGTAAATATCTCCACTGAGATTAAGAAAAGCAGTAGCTTAATAAATTAAGTACTTCCTGGTATGGTTACTGTACTGGTAACTCCCCAAAAGAATCTGGATTGTGGTGAGGGAACAGAGAAAAAAGCTCATTTAGGACCTGCACTTACGAAGGGGGTAGGCAGCTGTATATCAGGCAGGAAACCTTCTGAGAATAAAAACAGCTGGAGCTTGTTAAGGTAATTACACAGGGGAAAGGATAATGTACTGGGAACTCCTCAGAAGAATCTCATTTATGGTGAGGGCAGAGAGATACAAGCTCATTTAGGAACGACATGAACATGCTGCGTAGGTAGCTGTTTATCAGTAAATATCTCCACTGAGATTAAGAAAAGCAGTAGCTGAATAAATTAAGTACTTCCTGGTATGGTTACTTTACTGGTAACTCCCCAAAGAATCTGGATTGTGGTGAGGGAACAGAGAAAAAAGCTCATTTAGGACCTGCACTTACGAAGGGGGTAGGCAGCTGTATATCAGGGAGTAAACCTTCTGAGAATAAAAACAGCTGGAGCTTGTTAAGGTAATTACACAGGGGAAAGGATAATGTACTGGGAACTCCTCAGAAGAATCTGACTTGTGGTGAGGGCAGAGAGATAAAAGCTCATTTAGGAATGACATGAACATGCTGCGTAGGTAGCTGTTTATCAGTAAATATCTCCACTGAGATTAAGAAAAGCAGTAGCTTAATAAATTAAGTACTTCCTGGTATGGTTACTGTACTGGTAACTCCCCAAAAGAATCTGGATTGTGGTGAGGGAACAGAGAAAAAAGCTCATTTAGGACCTGCACTTACGAAGGGGGTAGGCAGCTGTATATCAAGGAGTAAACCTTCTGAGAATAAAAACAGCTGGAGCTTGTTAAGGTAATTACACAGGGGAAAGGATAATGTACTGGGAACTCCTCAGAAGAATCTGATTTGTGGTGAGGGCAGAGAGATAAAAGCTCATTTAGGAATGACATGAACATGCTGCGTAGGTAGCTGTTTATCAGTAAATATCTCCACTGAGATTAAGAAAAGCAGTAGCTTAATACATTAAGTACTTCCTGGTATGGTTACTGTACTGGTAACTCCCCCAAAAGAATCTGGATTGTGGTGAGGGAACAGAGAAAAAAGCTCATTTAGGTCCTGCACTTACGAAGGGGGTAGGCAGCTGTATATCAGGGAGTAAACCTTCTGAGAATAAAAACACCTGGAGATTGTTAAGGTAATTACACAGGGGAAAGGATAATGTACTTTGAACTCCTCAGAAGAATCTGATTTGTGGTGAGGGCAGAGAGATAAAAGCTCATTTAGGAACGACATGAACATGCTGCGTATGTAGCTGTTTATCAGTAAATATCTCCACTGAGATTAAGAAAAGCAGTAGCTTAATATATTAAATACTTCCTGTATGGTTACTGTACTGGTAACTCCCCCAAAGAATCTGGATTGTGGTGAGGGAACAGAGAAAAAAGCTCATTTAGGACCTGCACTTACGAAGGGGGTAGGAAGCTGTAAATCAGGGAGTAAACCTTCTGAGAATAAAAACAGCTGGAGCATGTTAAGGTAATTACACAGGGGGAAAGGATAATGTACTGGGAACTCCTCAGAAGAATCTGATTTGTGGTGAGGGCAGAGAGATAAAAGCTCATTTGGGAACGACATGAACATGCTGCGTAGGTAGCTGTTTATCAGTAAATATCTCCACTGAGATTAAGAAAAGCAGTAGCTTAATAAATTAAGTACTTCCTGGTATGGTTACTGTACTGGTAACTCCCCAAAAGAATCTGGATTGTGGTGAGGGAACAGAGAAAAAAGCTCATTTAGGACCTGCACTTACGAAGGGGGTAGGCAGCTGTATATCAGGGAGTAAACCTTCTGAGAATAAAAACAGCTGGAGCTTGTTAAGGTAATTACACAGGGGAAAGGATAATGTACTGGGAACTCCTCAGAAGAATCTGATTTATGGTGAGGGCAGAGAGATAAAAGCTCATTTAGGAACGACATGAACATGCTGCGTAGGTAGCTGTTTATCAGTAAATATATCCACTGAGATTAAGAAAAGCAGTAGCTTAATAAATTAAGTACTTCCTGGTATGGTTACTGTACTGGTAACTCCCAAAAGAATCTGGATTGTGGTGAGGGAACAGAGAAAAAAGCTCATTTAGGACCTGCACTTACGAAGGGGGTAGGCAGCTGTATATCAGGGAGTAACCTTCTGAGAAGAAAAACAGCTGGAGCTTGTTAAGGTAATTACACAGGGGAAAGGATAATGTACTGGGAACTCCTCAGAAGAATCTGATTTGTGGTGAGGGCAAAGAGATAAAAGCTCATTTAGGAACGACATTAACATGCTGCGTAGGTAGCTGTTTATCAGTAAATATCTCCACTGAGATTAAGAAAAGCAGTAGCTTAATAAATTAAGTACTTCCTGGTATGGTTACTGTACTGGTAACTCTCCAAAAGAATCTGGGATTGTGTGGTGAGGGAACAGAGAAAAAAGCTCATTTAGGACCTGCACTTACGAAGGGGGGTAGGCAGCTGTATATCAGGGAGTAAACCTTCTGAGAATAAAAACAGCTGGAGCTTGTTAAGGTAATTACACAGGGGAAAGGATAATGTACTGGGAACTCCTCAGAAGAATCTGATTTGTGGTGAGGGCAGAGAGATAAAAGCTCATTTAGGGACGACATGAACATGCTGCGTAGGTAGCTGTTTATCAGTAAATATCTCCACTGAGATTAAGAAAAGCAGTAGCTTAATAAATTCAGTACTTCCTGGTATGGTTACTGTACTGGTAACTCCCAAAAGAATCTGGATTGTGGTGAGGGAACAGAGAAAAAAGCTCATTTAGGACCTGCACTTAGGAAGGGGGGTAGGCAGCTGTATATCAGGGAGTAAACCTTCTGAGAATAAAAACAGCTGGAGCTTGTTAAGGTAATTACACAGGAGAAAGGATAATGTACTGGGGAACTCCTCAGAAGAATCTGATTTGTGGTGATGGGAGAGAGATAAAAAGCTCATTTAGGAACGACATGAACATGCTGCGTAGGTAGCTGTTTATCAGTAAATATCTCCACTGAGATTAAAAAAAAGCAGTAGCTTAATAAATTAAGTACTTCCTGGTATGGGAACTGTACTGGTAACTCCCCAAAAGAATCTGGATTGTGGTGAGGGAACAGAGAAAAAAGCTCATTTAGGACCTGCACTTACGAAGGGGGTAGGCAGCTGTATATCAGGGAGTAAACCTTCTGAGAATAAAAAACAGCTGGAGCTTGTTTAAGGTAATTACACAGGGGAAAGGATAATGTACTGGGAACTCCTCAGAAGAATCTGATTTATGGTGAGGGCAGAGAGATAAATAGCTCATTTAGGAACGACATGAACATGCTGCGTAGGTAGCTGTTTATCAGTAAATATATCCACTGAGATTAAGAAAAGCAGTAGCTTAATAAATTAAGTACTTCCTGGTATGGTTACTGTACTGGTAACTCCCCAAAAGAATCTGGATTGTGAGTGAGGGAACAGAGAAAAAAGCTCATTTAGGACCTGCACTTACGAAGAGGGGTAGGCAGCTGTATATCAGGGAGTAAACCTTCTGAGAAGAAAAACAGCTGGAGCTTGTTAAGGTAATTACACAGGGGAAAGGATAATGTACTGGGAACTCCTCAGAAAGAATCTGATTTGTGGTGAGGGCAGAGAGATAAAAGCTCATTTAGGAACGACATGAACATGCAGCGTAGGTAGCTGTTTATCAGTAAATATCTCCACTGAGATTAAGAAAAGCAGTAGCTTAATAAATTAAGTACTTCCCTGGTATGGTTACTGTACTGGTAACTCCCCAAAAGAATCTGGATTGTGGTGAGGGAACAGAGAAAAAAGCTCATTTAGGACCTGCACTTACGAACGGGGGTAGGCAGCTGTATATCAGGGAGTAAACCTTCTGAGAATAAAAACAGCTGGAGTCTTGTTAAGGTAATTACACAGGGGAAAGGATAATGTACTGGGAACTCCTCAGAAGAATCTGATTTGTGGTGAGGGCAGAGAGATAAAAGCTCATTTAGGGACGACATGAACATGCTGCGTAGGTAGCTGTTTATCAGTAAATATATCCACTGAGATTAAGAAAAGCAGTAGCTTAATAAATTAAGTACTTCCTGGTATGGTTATTGTACTGGTAACTCCCCAAAAGAATCTGGATTGTGGGGAGGGAACAGAGAAAAAAAGCTCATTTAGGACCTGCACTTACGAAGGGGGTAGGCAGCTGTATATCAGGGAGTAAACATTCTGAGAACAAAAACAGCTGGAGCTTGTTAAGGTAATTACACAGGGGAAAGGATAATGTACTGGGAACTCCTCAGAAGAATCTGATTTTGTGGTGAGGGCAGAGAGATAAAAGCTCATTTAGGAACGACATGAACATGCTGCGTAGGTAGCTGTTTATCAGTAAATATCTCCACTGAGATTAAGAAAAGCAGTAGCTTAATAAATTAAGTACTTCCTGTTATGGTTACTGTACTGGTAACTCCCCAAAAGAATCTGGATTGTGGTGAGGGGAACAGAGAAAAAAGCACATTTAGGACCTGCACTTACGAAGGGGCTTGGCAGCTGTATATCAGGGAGATAAACCTTCTGAGAATAAAAACAGCTGGAGCTTGTTAAGGTAATTACACAGGGGGAAAGGATAATGTACTGGGAACTCCCTCAGAAGAATCTGATTTGTGGTGAGGGCAGAGAGATAAAAGCTCATTTAGGGACGACAATGAACATGCTGCGTAGGTAGCTGTTTATCAGTAAATATCTCCACTGAGATTAAGAAAAGCAGTAGCTTAATAAATTCAGTACTTCCTGGGTATGGTTACTGTACTGGTAACTCCCCAAAAGAATCTGGATTGTGGTGAGGGAACAGAGAAAAAAGCTCATTTAGGACCTGCACTTAGGAAGGGGGTAGGCAGCTGTATATCAGGGAGTAAACCTTCTGAGAATAAAAAACAGCTGGAGCTTGTTAAGGTAATTACACAGGAGAAAGGATAATGTACTGGGAACTCCTCAGAAGAATCTGATTTGTGGTGATGGGAGAGAGATAAAAGCTCATTTAGGAACGACATGAACATGCTGCGTAGGTAGCTGTTTATCAGTAAATATCTCCACTGAGATTAAAAAAAGCAGTAGCTTAATAAATTAAGTACTTCCTGGTATGGGTACTGTACTGGTAACTCCCCAAAAGAATCTGGATTGTGGTGAGGGAACAGAGAAAAAAGCTCATTTAGGACCTGCACTTACGAAGGGGGTAGGCAGCTGTATATCAGGGAGTAAACCTTCTGAGAATAAAAACAGCTGGAGCTTGTTAAGGTAATTACACAGGGGAAAGGATAATGTACTGGGAACTCCTCAGAAGAATCTGATTTATGGTGAGGGCAGAGAGATAAAAGCTCATTTAGGAACGACATGAACATGCTGCGTAGGTAGCTGTTTATCAGTAAATATATCCACTGAGATTAAGAAAAGCAGTAGCTTAATAAATTAAGTACTTCCTGGTATGGTTACTGTACTGGTAACTCCCCAAAAGAATCTGGATTGTGGTGAGGGGAACAGAGAAAAAAGCTCATTTAGGACCTGCACTTACGAAGGGGGGTAGGCAGCTGTATATCAGGGAGTAAACCTTCTGAGAAGAAAAACAGCTGAGCTTGTTAAGGTAATTACACAGGGGAAAGGATAATGTACTGGGAACTCCTCAGAAGAATCTGATTTGTGGTGAGGGCAAAGAGATAAAAGCTCATTTGAGGAACGACATTAACATGCTGCGTAGGTAGCTGTTTATCAGTAAATATCTCCACTGAGATTAAGAAAAGCAGTAGCTTAATAAATTAAGTACTTCCTGGTATGGTTACTGTACTGGTAACTCCCCAAAAGAATCTGGATTGTGGTGAGGGAACAGAGAAAAAAAGCTCATTTAGGACCTGCACTTACGAAGGGGGTAGGCAGCTGTATATCAGGGAGTAAACCTTCTGAGAATAAAAACAGCTGGAGCTTGTTAAGGTAATTACACAGGGGAAAGGATAATGTACTGGGAACTCCTCAGAAGAATCTGATTTGTGGTGAGGGCAGAGAGATAAAAGGTCATTTAGGAACGACATGAACATGCTGCGTAGGTAGCTGTTTATCAGTAAATATCTCCACTGAGATTAAGAAAAGCAGTAGCTTAATAAATTAAGTACTTCCTGGTATGGTTACTGTACTGGTAACTCCCCAAAAGAATCTGGATTGTGGTGAGGGAACAGAGAAAAAAGCTCATTTAGGACCTGCACTTACGAAGGGGGGTAGGCAGGTGTATGTCAGGGAGTAAACCTTCTGAGAATAAAAACAGCTGGAGCTTGTTAAGGTAATTACACAGGGGAAAGGATAATGTACTGGGAACTCCTTAGAAGAATCTGATTGTGGTGAGGGCAGAGAGATAAAAGCTCATTTAGGAACGACATGAACATGCTGCGTAGGTAGCTGTTTATCAGTAAATATCTCCACTGAGATTAAGAAAATGCAGTAGCTTAATAAATTAAGTACTTCCTGGTATGGTTACTGTACTGGTAACTCCCCCAAAAGAATCTGGATTGTGGTGAGGGAACAGAGAAAAAGCTCATTTAGGACCTGCACTTACGAAGGGGGTAGGCAGCTGTATATCAGGGAGTAAACCTTCTGAGATAAAAAACAGCTGGAGCTTGTTAAGGTAATTACACAGGGGAAAGGATAATGTACTGGGAACTCCTCAGAAGAATCTGATTTGTGGTGAGGGCAGAGAGATAAAAGCTCATTTAGGAAAGACATGAACATGCTGCATAGGTAGCTGTTTATCAGTAAATATCTCCACTGAGATTAAGAAAAGCAGTAGCTTAATAAATTAAGTACTTCCTGGTATGGTTACTGTACTGGTAACTCCCCAAAAGAATCTGGATTGTGGTGAGGGAACAGAGAAAAAAGCTCATTTAGGACCTGCACTTACGAAGGGGTAGGCAGCTGTATATCAGGGAGTAAACCTTCTGAGAATAAAAAACAGCTGGAGCTTGTTAAGGTAATTACACAGGGGAAAGGATAATGTACTGGGAACTCCTCAGAAGAATCTGATTTGTGGTGAGGGCAGAGAGATGAAAAGCTCATTTAGGAACGACATGAACATGCAGCGTAGGTAGCTGTTTATCAGTAAATATCTCCACTGAGATTAAGAAAAGCAGTAGCTTAATAAATTAAGTACTTCCTGGTATGGTTACTGTACTGGTAACTCCCCAAAAGAATCTGGATTGTGGTGAGGGGAACAGAGAAAAAAGCTCATTTAGACCTGCACTTACGAAGGGGGGTAGGCAGCTGTATATCAGGGAGTAAACCTTCTGAGAATAAAAACAGCTGGAGCTTGTTAAGGTAATTACACAGGGGAAAGGATAATGTACTGGGAACTCCTCAGAAGAATCTGATTTGTGGTGAGGGCAGAGAGATAAAAGCTCATTTAGGGACGACATGAACATGCTGCGTAGGTAGCTGTTTATCAGTAAATATATCCACTGAGATTAAGAAAAGCAGTAGCTTAATAAATTAAGTACTTCCTGGTATGGTTATTGTACTGGTAACTCCCCAAAAGAATCTGGATTGTGGGGAGGGAACAGAGAAAAAGCTCATTTAGGACCTGCACTTACGAAGGGGGGTAGGCAGCTGTATATCAGGGGAGTAAACATTCTGAGAACAAAAACAGCTGGAGCTTGTTAAGGTAATTACACAGGGGAAAGGATAATGTACTGGGAACTCCTCAGAAGAATCTGATTTGTGGTGAGGCAGAGAGATAAAAGCTCATTTAGGAACGACATGAACATGCTGCGTAGGTAGCTGTTTATCAGTAAATAATCTCCACTGAGATTAAGAAAAGCAGTAGCTTAATAAATTAAGTACTTCCTGGTATGGGTTACTGTACTGGTAACTCCCCAAAAGAATCTGGATTGTGGTGAGGGAACAGAGAAAAAAGCTCATTTAGGACCTGCACTTACGAAGGGGCTTGGCAGCTGTATATCAGGGAGTAAACCTTCTGAGAATAAAAACAGCTGGAGCTTGTTAAGGTAATTACACAGGGGAAAGGATAATGTACTGGGAACTCCTCAGAAGAATCTGATTTGTGGTGAGGGCAGAGAGATAAAAGCTCATTTAGGGACGACATGAACATGCTGCGTAGGTAGCTGTTTATCAGTAAATATCTCCACTGAGATTAAGAAAAGCAGTAGCTTAATAAATTCAGTACTTCCTGGTATGGTTACTGTACTGGTAACTCCCCAAAAGAATCTGGATTGTGGTGAGGGAACAGAGAAAAAAGCTCATTTAGGACCTGCACTTAGGAAGGGGGTAGGCAGCTGTATATCAGGGAGTAAACCTTCTGAGAATAAAAACAGCTGGAGCTTGTTAAGGTAATTACACAGGAGAAAGGATAATGTACTGGGAACTCTCAGAAGAATCTGATTTGTGGTGATGGGAGAGAGATAAAAGCTCATTTAGGAACGACATGAACATGCTGCATAGGTAGCTGTTTATCAGTAAATATCTCCACTGAGATTAAAAAAAGCAGTAGCTTAATAATTAAGTACTTCCTGGTATGGGTACTGTACTGGTAACTCCCCAAAAGAATCTGGATTGTGGTGAGGAACAGAGAAAAAAGCTCATTTAGGACCTGCACTTACGAAGGGGGGTAGGCAGCTGTATATCAGGGAGTAAACCTTCTGAGAATAAAAACAGCTGGAGCTTGTTAAGGTAATTACACAGGGGAAAGGATAATGTACTGGGAACTCCTCAGAAGAATCTGATTTATGGTGAGGGCAGAGAGATAAAAGCTCATTTAGGAACGACATGAACATGCTGCGTAGGTAGCTGTTTATCAGTAAATATATCCACTGAGATTAAGAAAAGCAGTAGCTTAATAAATTAAGTACTTCCTGGTATGGTTACTGTACTGGTAACTCCCCAAAAGAATCTGGATTGTGGTGAGGGAACAGAGAAAAAAGCTCATTTAGGACCTGCACTTACGAAGGGGGTAGGCAGCTGTATATCAGGGGAGTAAACCTTCTGAGAAGAAAAACAGCTGGAGCTTGTTAAGGTAATTACACAGGGGAAAGGATAATGTACTGGGAACTCCTCAGAAGAATCTGATTTGTGGTGAGGGCAAAGAGATAAAAGATCATTTAGGAACGACATTAACATGCTGCGTAGGTAGCTGTTTATCAGTAAATATCTCCACTGAGATTAAGAAAAGCAGTAGCTTAATAAATTAAGTACTTCCTGGTATGGTTACTGTACTGGTAACTCCCCAAAAGAATCTGGATTGTGGTGAGGGAACAGAGAAAAAAGCTCATTTAGGACCTGCACTTACGAAGGGGGGTAGGCAGCTGTATATCAGGGAGTAAACCTTCTGAGAATAAAACAGCTGGAGCTTGTTAAGGTAATTACACAGGGGAAAGGATAATGTACTGGGAACTCCTCAGAAGAATCTGATTTGTGGTGAGGGCAGAGAGATAAAAGGTCATTTAGGAACGACATGAACATGCTGCGTAGGTAGCTGTTTATCAGTAAATATCTCCACTGAGATTAAGAAAAGCAGTAGCTTAATAAATTAAGTACTTCCTGGTATGGTTACTGTACTGGTAACTCCCCAAAAGAATCTGGATTGTGGTGAGGGAACAGAGAAAAAAGCTCATTTAGGGACCTGCACTTACGAAGGGGGTAGGCAGGTGTATGTCAGGGAGTAAACCTTCTGAGAATAAAAACAGCTGGAGCTTGTTAAGGTAATTACACAGGGGAAAGGATAATGTACTGGGAAACTCCTTAGAAGAATCTGATTGTGGTGAGGGCAGAGAGATAAAAGCTCATTTAGGAACGACATGAACATGCTGCGTAGGTAGCTGTTTATCAGTAAATATCTCCACTGAGATTAAGAAAAGCAGTAGCTTAATAAATTAAGTACTTCCTGGTATGGTTACTGTACTGGTAACTCCCCCAAAAGAATCTGGATTGTGGTGAGGGAACAGAGAAAAAAGCTCATTTAGGACCTGCACTTACGAAGGGGGGTAGGCAGCTGTATATCAGGGAGTAAACCTTCTGAGAATAAAAACAGCTGGAGCTTGTTAAGGTAATTACACAGGGGAAAGGATAATGTACTGGGAACTCCTCAGAAGAATCTGATTTGTGGTGAGGGCAGAGAGATAAAAGCTCATTTAGGAAAGACATGAACATGCTGCATAGGTAGCTGTTTATCAGTAAATATCTCCACTGAGATTAAGAAAAGCAAGTAGCTTAATAAATTAAGTACTTCCTGGTATGGTTACTGTACTGGTAACTCCCCAAAAGAATCTGGATTGTGGTGAGGGAACAGAGAAAAAAGCTCATTTAGGACCTGCACTTACGAAGGGGGTAGGCAGCTGTATATCAGGGAGTAAACCTTCTGAGAATAAAAACAGCTGGAGCTTGTTAAGGGTAATTACACAGGGGAAAGGATAATGTACTGGGAACTCCTCAGAAGAATCTGATTTTGTGGTGAGGGCAGAGAGATAAAAGCTCATTTAGGAACGACATGAACATGCAGCGTAGGTAGCTGTTTATCAGTAAATATCTCCACTGAGATTAGAAAAGCAGTAGCTTAATAAATTAAGTACTTCTGGTATGGTTACTGTACTGGTAACTCCCCAAAAGAATCTGGATTGTGGTGAGGGAACAGAGAAAAAAGCTCATTTAGGACCTGCACTTACGAAGGGGGGTAGGCAGCTGTATATCAGGGAGTAAACCTTCTGAGAATAAAAACAGCTGGAGCTTGTTAAGGTAATTACACAGGGGAAAGGATAATGTACTGGGAACTCCTCAGAAGAATCTGATTTGTGGTGAGGGCAGAGAGATAAAAGCTCATTTAGGGACGACATGAACATGCTGCGTAGGTAGCTGTTTATCAGTAAATATATCCACTGAGATTAAGAAAAGCAGTAGCTTAATAAATTAAGTACTTCCTGGTATGGTTATTGTACTGGTAACTCCCCAAAAGAATCTGGATTGTGGGGAGGGAACAGAGAAAAAAGCTCATTTAGGACCTGCACTTACGAAGGGGGTAGGCAGCTGTATATCAGGGAGTAAACATTCTGAGAACAAAAACAGCTGGAGCTTGTTAAGGTAATTACACAGGGGAAAGGATAATGTACTGGGAACTCCTCAGAAGAATCTGATTTGTGGTGAGGGCAGAGAGATAAAAGCTCATTTAGGAACGACATGAACATGCTGCGTAGGTAGCTGTTTATCAGTAAATATCTCCACTGAGATTAAGAAAAGCAGTAGCTTAATAAATTAAGTACTTCCTGGTATGGTTACTGTACTGGTAACTCCCCAAAAGAATCTGGATTGTGGTGAGGGAACAGAGAAAA